>NW_026862886.1:0-11006 GCF_026571515.1 Ruditapes philippinarum | reverse complement strand
CAAACCGCCATGATCAAACAGTTCTACTTCGATGCCGAATTGGACACACTAAAGTTACCCATTCTTATCTCCTCACGATGACAATGCCCCTTTCTGTGTAGCTTGCAATGAAAATTTTACTGTCAAACATTCTCTTCTGGAATGTCATGATTTTTCACATGCCCGTAATAGATTTTATAATGTAAATTCACTCAAGGAACTCTTTAATACAATTCCATCAAAAAACATCATCGATTATTTGAAAGAGATAAACTTGTATTCAAAAATCTAATTGGCTCTTTCTTATTATCATTTACAAAGTTTTACATAATATTTTAATCCTATTATAACATTCGGCACGATATGGCAATTTATGTGTTGACGTGCCGTAAAATCCAAACAAACAAACAAACAAAGAGCAAGATAACGTGACAAATTCAGACTCAGATTGATTTAGTCTGTACATAAGGACAATGAAACATTGCAACATCCCTCACGCCCCGTAGCACCGTCTTGAGCGATACTCAATTTTCAGCTATTTAATATCAATGATCCCGAAGGACCAGGAAAAAAACATATCAACACTGAAATGAAATACGGGGTAACTTTGTACAGCTGCCACAGATACATTTAACACCTCCGGTTATGAATTGTGAAAATCTTAGATTGACAAATCACATTATAAGAAAATTATACATCATAACATTAGTTTATATACTTATGAAAGCGAAATATTATCTACAAAATTAGACCTTTGATTTCTTTCATTATGAAAACAGTTAAAATTCTAACCTATTTGAGTTCTAAGTAAATTCTTTAGAATTGAATAGTTGTAGAAACTGTATGATTGTATAGACAAACTGGTAAGTATCTTCCCTTTGTCCCTAGTTTTTATTTATTTTATCCCCCCCTTCCCCGTGTCTCATGTCCCCTTCCCTTGTGCCTTTTGACATTATGGGCCTTATATTAAATCATTCATTTGTTTTCTTTTAGTTCCTTATCAGTTACTAATTATGTATTCTTAAGAACTGGTTTGCCTGCCCGTGCTCTGCCTTGTGCCCTGTCCTGTTTTTCTTTGGGGTCCTCCTGGGCTCCTTGCCGCTGGGTCGGGTGGGGGCTGCGTTCATTGAATGCCGCCTTTCCTTGTCGATCTTGTTTATCATATTTCACAACATTTTTCAGATTCGATTAATTGGCAATAAATGCAGATTTTTTCTTGATGCACAATCTATTTAATTGGACAAAAATGTCTCAAATTGAGATATAAAACAAACCTTATTACGTAGAAAATGGTAATGTAATACATATTGCACAGTCATTAATACATAGTAATAACGTTATCTGTCCTGCTTATTGTGATAGTATAATTGGTTACTTTTGTATCTCTTAGCAAAGCTAAGATAACACAAAATGAAAATCAAAGACTAAAATAAGAGACTACATACAAAAATAATAATAATAAAAATATGGTTGTGAAGTTAAAAATTTATAATATTTATAATTACTAACGTTCATTTTAATGTTCCAATTTTACTAATGAGATCAAAGAAAGCGGTCTCTTTTATAAAAGATTCAAACGTGCATGGTATTAAATTAGTTTATGTTCTAGTTGCATTGTGTGTATCATAGTAAAAACATTTATGGCTAAAGTCGGAACTTAGCCAAATCGTGCTCTCAAATCATGCAAGCATTATTATATAGAAAGAAATTAATAATTTAACGTTACATAAACGCATTAAATTGAGGAAGCATTTTCGTTAGTTTCCGTCATTTATTATAATTTACTCATTAATTTTTAATGATAGAAAATGTATCGATACTTATTTTATACCAGCGTCCCGATGGCTAGAGGTAAGAATGATAGCATTGTAATAAGAAGTTGCAAGATCGGATCCTCGACATACTTTTTCAGATTTCTCTATTATTGATTATATGCAGCATTAGTGGATGAAGTATTTCTTTAATTTCTCGTGTTTTTTTTTTCTTTACCCTTTTCCCTTATATAAACGTGTTTTGACGGCTTTTTGTCCACCCCCTCCAAATCACTGTTTTTCGTTTGAGAAATGTTGTGAAAAAAGTGACCTTTTTTTCGGCGCGGCCCTCCATCAAAATGATACATCAGATGGTTGCCCTTCTGTTTCGGGGTTTGAAGGGGGGCGGTAGTCCCCCTCATCGCCGGAGAAAGTTTGGACATGTGACAGGCTAAAAAATCGGCCTACAGGTCGATCTAATAGTGACCTGAAACCCAACGCTGAAAAGCCTTTTACTCTATCTCATTGGCATTGAGGAGTTGCAGCACTTTGAAATCAGTTTTGATGGGAAGAAACAATGGAAAATAGTATTTTCGCAATTTTGAGACGTCCCCCGTTGCCATTGTAACAGGAAATAAGATTGAGAATGTTGTTACAGAGGTTATGTTTCAGTTAAACATAAGTGTGTGCCAAGTTTCATCAGTATTGAAGCATTTTTCATAGTTTTATAGCTGTTGGAACTTGTAACAGGAGGGTTTTCAATGAAAACGGCCATTTTTCACAATATGCTCATGGGGTAAAAGGTTAAAAAAACATTGCATGACTTTTGTACATAGATGTATATGATATCGTGCATAATTTCAATATGTACATTCGCACAATGGGTGGTTGGCATGCAAAAAAGTTTCATAAATATAATAAAAAAAACATAAATAATTATATTTACTATAAAATAGATAAATACAGAATCCCTAAAGAAAGCCCAACACGGCAAAATTGAAAATGTTGCAGGCTCGGTTTGATTGAGCCTGTTCATGGACGGTACTGGAAAGTGCAAGTTACCGTCCACGCCCCCTAGCACCGGCTTAAGCAGAATTCAACATTTAAACATGAAATGTAAAAATTTAGAATTTAGAAACATCCGCAGATGTGTTCATACGGCGGTTATCATGGAACCTTCAATGTGACACTTCCGTGCCATTCCAGTGAAAAGCGGCGTATGGTCCCCAAGTAATAAAAAGCGTGTGCCCTAAACGAGAAAACAATGGGCGGAACTAAATAAAATGGAATTTTGAAAGGGGATCAGAGGTTATGAAGCCTGCGTATCACAGATAAGACGTCAAAAGACAATTTAAAAAGCAGGCAACATATCCTAAGGGTGATTCAACATTATTCAAGTAGGAATATTGGAACCACCCAACTAGAAAATGCCGAAAAGTTGAAACTAAAAATACCACAAGCACAACAATAATGTCGTGCTGAACGATCTTCAAGGATCGAAAATATAACATCATTGATTAAATGTACGGGGAGACCATTTTACAGCCGCCACACGGCACAAATAACACGGATGTGATCTTAAAATAGATAAATACAGAATCCCTAAAGAAAGCCCAACACGGCAAAATTGAAAATGTTGCAGGCTCGGTTTGATTGAGCCTGTTCATGGACGGTACTGGAAAGTGCAAGTTACCGTCCACGCCCCCTAGCACCGGCTTAAGCAATAAAAATTCATTTACAACCTACAATTTGAAACTAGAAGTCTTTAACTCCCTATATCTGAGGCTACGTACACGCGTGTTTTGTCAATAACTTTAAGTAATACTCATAAACCATGTATACTGTTATGCCATTACTTCATAATAATATAATATACTATTAATGTAACGGTATGTGTGCGGTAGTAGTACGGGACGGCACGGCATTTATATCAGGATGTTCTACCGACAATGATCAGAATCCATAAGAAATAGCAAAGATAGATTTCTTGAAGATCGTTCAGCACGACATTATTGTTGTGCTTGTGGTATTTTTAGTTTCAACTTTTCGGCATTTTCTAGTTGGGTGGTTCCAATATTCCTACTTGAATAATGTTGAATCACCCTTAGGATATGTTGCCTGCTTTTTAAATGTGTCTTTTGACGTCGTATCTGTGATACGCAGGCTTCATAACCTCTGATCCCCTTTCAAAATTCCATTTTATTCACTTCCGCCCATTGTTTTCTCGTTTAGGCACACACGTTTATTACTTGGGGACCATACGCCGCTTTTCATGGAATGGCACGGAAGTGTCACATTGAAGGTTCCATGATAACCGCCGTATGAAACACATCTTGTGGATGTTTCTAAATTCAAATTTTACTATTTCATGTTTAAATGTTGAATTCTGCTTAAGCCGGTGCTAGGGGGCGTGGACGGTAACTTGCACTTTAAAGTACCGTCCATGAACAGGCTCAATCAAACCGAGCCTGCAACATTTTCAATTTTGCCGTGTTGGGCTTTCTTTAGGGATTCTGTATTTATCTATTTTCAAATACCAAAATGTATTTATTTATAGAAGCAAATCAGATAGATACACTATGCAAACATGAACATTAATTGAACAACACATATATACTGGTTTATTTAATTGTTAGATTCTTTATTATTATTTCTGAGGAGGGGTTATGTTCTAGGTGTCAGTCAATTGTAGTTCCCGAGTGTTCAGCTATCCTTCATATTATTACTGTATTACATTAAAGTTCAGTCTCAGATTACGATCTAACGACAGGTCGTAAGTAGCGACACATAAACTAGCTTTGTTCTGTTCAACAATACATTAAAACATAAGGTTATCTTCTATCGGATAGTCGTAAGTTTCAAAACTAGCGACTCGTCGTCAGAACAGACTAGCGACCGTTATATATACAGAGTTTAGACTGCGGCTGTTCCAAGGTCATAAATGGTTACCAAACTTGCGGGCGAGAACTTACGACTTGAAACTTACGGATTTACTGGGTGTTTTCCCAGTTAATATTTAAAAAACCATGTCCTGTTTACGAAGTGATTGCCAAACGACTTAATTGTCTCTGCGCCTTTTATAGATTTTCTAAGAAAAGGTGTGTCCGAATTAGCCAATGGAAAAATCAAACTGCCCATGTTGATACATATAAACATGTTGAATTTATCGTATCTAAAGAGAATTTATAATAAAACAATGTCAGCGTACATTCCTTACACTTCCCCCTCCTCAGTCTTAAACTAATTCTCCTGCATTAAGAAAAACATGCAAAAATAGACATTGTTCTTATTAAAGGTATATCATGCTCAAATTTGATATTAAAAATGATAATTACTATACAGTCTCTTTTGAAATGTACAATAAACGTCTTTTGAATACACACAGAGAAAATATGTCACATTTTGAACTGTTTGTACATACTGATTAGTGGAGATAATCACAGTATTATTACATAGTGTCATTAAAACAAAACTTGCAGTTTTTATAAGAATATACCATATTAATTTGCCAAGTACAAGGGAATGCAGCTTCCCAAACATAGTTTATATGTCATGTTATTCAAATTAGACATATTTTCAGGTAAAATTTACTAGATTCAATAAATTTGTTCAATTAAGTATTTTACCTATACATAAACACTTTTAACATAGTATATTTTTTAACAAAATAAACTTTTTTTTAAAAACAACAGGTAACATTAAAAACACAACGTCATCATTTTAAATGAGTATAGTAACTGTTACTATTTCAAACAAATCATATAACTAGTATTCTACCATGTCAAAAAAGTCATATAGCACTCTATATATTTCAAACATTTCTGGTATATTAAACTATATTATGCGTTCACTTCTAATAAATCTGCTTTAAGTCATGCAATTGTTTTATCACACTTTTAAATAACACAGTTTCATTTGGAACATTGATTTATCACACTTTTAATAACATTAAATTTGGAATTAAAAAATATGTCAACCTTAAAAGTTATGAACACATATACAACATTAAGATTTTTCAAGTTCCTCGAATTTATATGTGATATGCATATTTCAAATGTGATTATAATTAACTTCATATTACTTTTACTTGAACACGTTAAGTTTAAGTTGGTTACATCACTTTGAGTTTAACACTATCGGTTGTTTCTCATGACCAAGCCTCAAAGGCACACTTATTGATTTTGGGTCATAAGGAAGAACTTGATTCTGGAGAAGGAGTTCTAGCATACCTAATTGTTGTTGCTCAGCAAAGCCAGGTTTCTTACCATTAGCAATTTCCTTCATAACCTGATATGTGTAATACCGAGATTTTGTTGCTGCAATCTCATTCGGTTCTTTGTAGTGATGGTTAGCTCCAGGCAAGATAAGATAATTGTACTTGTTTAACAAGTATCCCCGAGACATTTCGGTGTCCACTTTCCCGTAGAAGCATCCTTCTAATGTCAATGCCATATTCTCTGTGATTAATAACTGCCTGTCGGATGTCATAAGGTTCCAACCTTTTAGGGGTCAAACATGTTAATATCACCAACAGGAATGTTTATCTGTGTATCCATGTCCCATTGTCTGTGAGCGGGAGGGCAAAAGGGCATGACATCACTTTTCAAGATATTTATAGCCCTATTGGCAAAAGCCTGGTCTGTCTGATTACATGTATTTGAACACTCTGTCTCTCCTTCTTCTGCACTTTCTTGGTCACTAGAACCTCTTTTATCAACCTTATGATTTGTGTTATTATCTATGGTGTTATCAATTTCTGTCTCTTCATCAACTGGCCTCCTCTTTTGGGTACCTCTACGTGGTGAGGAGGAGTAACATATGTCCGTTATGGGGGTGCGCTGCTGTGCGCCTGTATGACGGATATATGGCCAACACCCAGACTGCCTGTTTGCCGTGGGCAGCGTCCCGTAACCTAGAAAAGAGGGTCCTGGTAGTTGAAGGATACCCAGGGATCTCCAGTACTCCTAACACACTGCTTTGGCCTCTGCTTTAGGGTAGACGGGTGACCAAGTGAGCCCGGCTTTGGTCAATCGGCTGGTCATGCCTTGCCCTTGGATATATATTTCTTAAATACTTGAAAATTTCATTGAACTTACACGGTCCCGAAATGAATACAATTCAATGCACACAAATTATTTAAAATAAAAAAAATCTTGAGTTTAAATTTTTATTCCTACTTGTGTTTCTAGTATACCTTTAATTCCTTCTAAAACTGCTATGATGGGTGCCGTTATGTTAAAACAATATTTCATATATGCATTATAAATACAGTATAACATATCCAAGAAGGCGGTGGCTAATGGGCTAATTGTGTAGATTGTAAATATTTGCAATTTATGCGAGTATATCTCTCTGGTATCCTTGATGTGCGGAGACTGGATATCCGTCTCCATCGCACATCCCCATGTTGGAGTCCGAGGTGGCTGGGGAACCCGGGAGACGAATTTTAATAACTTTAATCATGGATATACAAACAAAAAAACGAAAATCGCAAGAAGATTCAAGTGGTAACATTTCATTTGATGGAAGTTTTCCCCGTTTTCTAATAATCAAATCAAACGGCTCCAAATCACTTACTGAACTTAGCCCCTTCATTATAGAAAAACAACTTTTGGCTTTAATTGGAACACCTAAATCTGTCAAGAGACTCCGCAATGGAGGACTCTTGATAGAGGTAGAGCGGAAACAACAATCAGACATTATTCTGAAATGTACCAGCTTTTTTAATATTGACACAACTGCCACACCACACCAGTCTCTAAACTCCAGCAAGGGCGTCATCAGATGTTCTGACCTTGCTGGAATGCTAGAAGCAGATATTGCTGAAGAGTTAAAATCACAGCAGGTGTCAATGTCAAGCGCATTCAGTCTACAAGAGATGGTAAACGACTGCCAACGAATAGCCTTATTCTAACATTCTCCACACCCATTCTCCCATCATCGATACGAGTAGGTTACCTTAACGTTCGCGTTGCGGTTTACATTCCAAACCCAATGCAATGTTACAAATGCTTCAAATTTGGTCATCATGAATCAAATTGCGTTAGGCAGACTATTTGCCGCAGATGCAGCTCAAACCATGACAAAAAATGAGACTTGTAACGTTCCTGTTAAATGTGCAAACTGTGGAGGAGAGCATTACGCCACCTCCCGGTCATGCCCCTTGTGGTTAAAGGAAAAAGAAATTCTTCGTCAGAAGTATACGCAAAATATTTCCTTTCAAGATGCACGAAAACTTGTTGAATCACAAGGACCAAAACAATTGTCGTATTCAGCTGCAGTTAAAAAGTCTGTTAAGATGGTTGACTCTGCAGTACAGGTCAACTTATGTCAATGCCCCCCAATTAAGTTACCATTACCTACAAAGCATACAGCTTCACAAAGTTAGCAGTCTACCTCTGTGCAGACTCAGTCACCATTAAAGTCTTCTCCAAAGAAGCAAACTGCAAACGTTCAAATAGCATCTTCTGAGAAAGTTATTCAAAAATAATCGCCTAAAGAGCGAATTGTCATCACAGATCGGTTGAAAAAAGCAATGCGGAACCCGATCAACACAGAAAATCGGTTCGATCCACTTCACGACACCCAATTGATGGAGGATGAGGATCTTTACCTCTCCCCTCCTCCAACTCCGAATAGCAGAAGTCCAATAAAGTTTCCTAAATGATATAAATATTCTTTAAAATGGATAATAGAAGTCATTCTATCCTACAATGGAATTGCCGAGGTCTTAAGTCAAATTATAATGATCTACTTTTACTATTATCAAAATTCTCTCCAAATGTATTATGTCTTCAGAAGACTATGTTATCTCCTAAAGATAATATCTCTATACAAGATTATACACTTTATAGTTATATATGCACTAGTAACGCCAGAACATCAGGTGGTACAAGCATTGCTATCGCAAATTGCATTCCTCATAAAGAATTAAAACTTAACACAAGATTACAAGCTTTAGCTGTGCAGGTGACCTTACATCGACCACTAACAATTTGTTCTTTATACCTTCCTCCAAATTTAACGGTAACAAGTGATGAACTTGAAAGTATTGTTCGGCAATTACCATCACCTTTCCTTTTGTTAGGCGACTTTAATGCTCACAATCCTATGTGGGGCAGTACATCTACAAATAATAAGGGTAACATAACTGAAAAATTGATAGATAACTTTCAGCTTTGTTTATTAAACAATCGGTCACCTACATATTTACATCCAGCTACAGGTACGTTTTCTTGCATCGACCTCTCGATTGTCCACTCTGCTATATACTTGGACTTCGATTGGAAAGTTTTAGATGACCAGTACGGCAGTGATCATTATCCATTGTTACTTACATCAAATGACTCTATTCCAGATGAAGGACGTCAAATTTTTAAATTTAAGAAAGCAGATTGGGAAACATTTACTAGGCTCTGTTCTATTGATCTTACAAAAAATGAATTTGATTTCACCTCTGATGATATAGCTGAAACTTTCTCTTCAGCATTACATACGATTGCTTGCAAAGTTATTCCATTAAAAAAAATTAATAAAAGTAACAAAATCAAAAAAACATGGTTTAACGATGAATGTAAAAAAAGCCGTTCGTATACGTAAAGCTTCACTCAAAAAGTTTGAACATAGACCTACAACAGAAAACCTTGAAAATTATAGAATATTTAGAGCCAAAGCTAGAAGATCAGTGCGTCAATCTAAACGCCAATCATGGCAATCTTATGTTTCAAATATTAATTCAAATACTCCTATTAGGAAAGTCTGGGATGCAGTACGAAAAATAAGTGGTAAGTATAAAAAGAGTCCAACTGTTCACTTAAAAACTGATGATGGCCAATATGCAAAAACAAAAACAGATATTGCAGAAACTTTGGCTAAAACGTTTGAAAAGAACTCTTCTTCAAGCAATTATTCAAATACATTTCAACAACATAAATGTAAAGCTGAGAAAGAGTATATTAATTTTACCTCAACAAACGACGAAGACTATAATTCCCTTTTCTCTATTGATGACTTAATTTATTCAATCAAAACTGCAAAAGATAGTGCTGCAGGCCCGGACGAAATTTACTACCAGTTTCTTAAACATTTACCACCCCAATCGCTAGACTTGCTTCTTGAATTTTTTAACAAAATTTGGGTATCTGGTGAATTTCCCAACACTTGGAAGAATGCGTTGATTATTCCTATCCCTGAACCTGGAAAAGATTCAACTGACCCTTCAAATTATCGTCCAATTTCACTTACAAGTTGCCTCTGCAAAACATTCGAGAGAATGATAAATAATCGGTTAGTTTGGTATCTAGAAAATAATGGAATTATCACTAATTTTCAGTCTGGTTTTCGTAAACAGCGAAGTACAAACGATCATCTTGTACGACTTGAGACTTTTATTAGAGAGGCCTTTGTAAATAAACAACACCTGGTATCAATTTTCTTTGATCTTGAGAAGGCTTACGACACTACTTGGAAATATGGTATCCTAAAAGATCTAAAGGATGCTGGACTTAATGGCAGACTTCCTCATTTCATTTCTGGATTTTTAAACGATAGGCACTTTAAAGTAAGACTTGGTTCAACTTTTTCTCAAGACCACCAACAAGAACAAGGTGTTCCTCAAGGAAGCATACTTTCTGTTACACTTTTTGGCCTTAAAATAAACAATATTGTCACGGTCTAGGCCGTGAGGTAAAAACCTTCGGTAGTGTGGTCTCTCAGTAGAGGTTTATTAATTTAGTCTGTAAAGGGAGTTGGTTGGTTCCACACAGTTTACAGTGATTATCATTCTATATCTACTTTGCTCATTCTGTTACTTATGACTTTAACAGAACACTATCTCTACATAGATAAATAAATTCTCTGTAAGATTTAAACACTGTTTATTCCAGTAGTATTATTCCAGTAGTACAGTAAATTGCAAGTTTATTTGGTTATAACAATGTTACAATAACAAAATAATAAATTGTCAACAAATGAGCACAATTGTATTTTTATCATTCAGCAACAGATTCTATACAGTAATGTATTAATAAGTAAAAGTTTGTAGTAGAAATCATTAGAGTTTCAAGTCCTATTTATGTTAAAACCGTTTTCTAAATTATATCTCCTTTAATGTATTGTGTCTTAATGTCTAACGCGTGTACCTTCTTTAATAATCAACACGGAAAATTAGCGTACCAGTGAACCGTGACCAAATTTAACAAGCAGTTAAATAATCTATTTCTAACAGTAAAGTGTTAATAAAAAACGTGTAATAAAGATTAAATATCTAGAAAATAG
>NW_026862885.1:0-5857 GCF_026571515.1 Ruditapes philippinarum | reverse complement strand
CCAAATTAGTTATAAACAGAAGAATTGAGTGTCTGATAAGACTGTACATAGACTACAGATGTGCAAATTAGGAATTTCTCTTCACTGGTGGCATAGGGGAGGTAACTCCTTTACCCTCTGAGAATTATAGTCCGTTCAAAATTTAACAAAAAGCCATATTTTGACAACACCTGTGGATTATGATAGCTCCAAACAGAAATATTTGAAATACTTGCATAGATCAACAGTTACTGGGGCACTTAAATGGAAAAAAGATGCCAATGATAAAAAAAAAATAACTTTTAACGAAAATGATTTTTTTTTTGTGAGAAAGGGTTGTTACCCCTACCTAAAATGCTTTTCTTTTGTTTGGTCATTTTGCACAATTAAAATGATTGTTCTCAAAAAAATGAGTGAGCAAATGATATGCTATTTTGCACACAAGTTATTAGTTAAGATAAAATAGTACATAAATCGGTGTCAGGGTCCATTTTAACCTAGCAGCAGTACACATTCGTGTCAAGGTCTATTTTAAGCTAGCAATAGTACAAATTTGTGTCTGTGTCCATTTTAAGCTAGCAATAGTACAAATTTGTGTCTGTGTCCATTTTAAGCTAGTTATAGTACAAATTTGTGTCGGGGTCCATTTTAAGCTAGCAAAAGTACAAATTTGTGTCGGGGTCCATTTTAAGCTAGTAATAGTACAAATTTGTGTCAGGTCCATTTTAAGCTAGCAATTGTACAAATTTGTGTCGGGATCCATTTTAAGCTAGCAATAGTACAAATTTGTGTCGGGGTCCATTTTAAGCTAGCAATAGTACAAATTTGTGTCGGGGTCCATTTTAAGCTAGTAATAGTACAAATTTGTGTCGGGCCCATTTTAAGCTAGCAATAGTACAAATTTGTGTCTGTGTCCATTTTAAGCTAGCAATAGTACAAATTTGTGTCGGGGTCCATTTTAAGCTAGCAATAGTACAAATTTGTGTCGGGGTCCATTTTAAGCTAGCAATAGTACAAATTTGTGTCGGGGTCCATTTTAAGCTAGTAATAGTACAAATTTGTGTCGGGGGTCCATTTTAAGCTAGCAATAGTACAAATTTGTGTCTGTGTCCATTTTAAGCTAGCAATAGTACAAATTTGTGTCTGTGTCCATTTTAAGCTAGCAATAGTACAAATTTGTGTCAAGGTCCATTTTAAGCTAGCAATAGTACAAATTTGTGTCTGTGTCCATTTTAACCTAGCATTAGTACAAATTTGTGTCGGGGTCCATTTTAAGCTAGTAATAGTACAAATTTGTGTCGGGGGTCCATTTTAAGCTAGCAATAGTACAAATTTGTGTCGGGGTCCATTTTAAGCTAGTAATAGTACAAATTTGTGTCGGGTCTATTTTAAGCTAGCAATAGTACAAATTTGTGTCGGGGTCCATTTTAAGCTAGCAATAGTACAAATTTGTGTCGGGGTCCATTTTAAGCTAGCAATAGTACAAATTTGTGTCAGGGTCCATTTTAAGCTAGCAATAGTACAAATTTGTGTCGGGGTCCATTTTAAGCTAGCAATAGTACAAATTTGTGTCGGGGTCCATTTTAAAGCTAGTAATAGTACAAATTTGTGTCGGGGGTCCATTTTAAGCTAGCAATAGTACAAATTTGTGTCTGTGTCCATTTTAAGCTAGCAATAGTACAAATTTGTGTCGGGGTCCATTTTAAGCTAGTAATAGTACAAATTTGTGTCAGGGTCCATTTTAAGCTAGCAATAGTACAAATTTGTGTCTGTGTCCATTTTAAGCTAGCAATAGTACAAATTTGTGTCGGGGTCCATTTTAAGCTAGTAATAGTACAAATTTGTGTCGGGTCCATTTTAAGCTAGCAATAGTACAAATTTGTGTTGGGGTCCATTTTAACCTAGCAATAGTACAAATTTGTGTCAGGGTCCATTTTAACCTAGCAATAGTACAAATTTGTGTCAAGGTCCATTTTAAGCTAGCAATAGTACAAATTTGTGTCGGGGTCCATTTTAAGCTAGCAATAGTACAAATTTGTGTCGGGGGTCCATTTTAAGCTAGCAATAGTACAAATTTGTGTCGGGGTCCATTTTAAGCTAGCAATAGTACAAATTTGTGTCGGGGTCCATTTTAAGCTAGTAATAGTACAAATTTGTGTGAGGGTCCATTTTTAGCTAGCAATAGTACAAATTTGTGTCTGTGTCCATTTTAAGCTAGCAATAGTACAAATTTGTGTCTGTGTCCATTTTAAGCTAGCAATAGTACAAATTTGTGTCGGGGTCCATTTTAAGCTAGTAATAGTACAAATTTGTGTCGGGTCCATTTTAAGCTAGTAATAGTACAAATTTGTGTCGGGTCCATTTTAGCTAGCAATAGTACAATTTGTGTCTGTGTCCATTTTAAGCTAGCAATAGTACAAGTTTGTGTCGGGTCCATTTTAAGCTAGTAATAGTACAAATTTGTGTCGGGTCCATTTTAAGCTAGCAATAGTACAAATTTGTGTCTGTGTCCATTTTAAGCTAGCAATAGTACAAATTTGTGTCGGGGTCCATTTTAAGCTAGCAATAGTACAAATTTGTGTCGGGGTCCATTTTAAGCTAGCAATTGTACAAATTTGTGTTGGGGTCCATTTTAAGCTAGTAATAGTACAAATTTGTGTCGGGGTCCATTTTAAGCTAGCAATAGTACAAATTTGTGTCTGTGTCCATTTTAAGCTAGTTATAGTACAAATTTGTGTCGGGTCCATTTTAAGCTAGCAATAGTACAAATTTGTGTCTGTGTCCATTTTAAGCTAGCAATAGTACAAATTTGTGTCGGGGTCCATTTTAACCTAGCAATAGTACAAATT
Source organism: Ruditapes philippinarum (assembly GCF_026571515.1). Lineage (NCBI taxonomy): Eukaryota > Metazoa > Mollusca > Bivalvia > Venerida > Veneridae > Ruditapes > Ruditapes philippinarum. The sequence goes on along the minus strand of NW_026862885.1, from coordinate 3,029 downwards.
TGTGTTGGGGTCCATTTTAACCTAGCAATAGTACAAATTTGTGTCAGGGTCCATTTTAACCTAGCAATAGTACATATTTGTGTCAAGGTCCATTTTAACCTAGCAATAGTATTGAGATAATTTTGCACATTGAAAGAAACAACATTTGGATTTTACAATAATATGATGAGCATCATTTTCAAACATGCTGAATTTCATTACATTGAGATCAACTATTATTCAATATGGCTTCGATAAATGCTTAATTTTAATCAACAAAGGGTCATAACACAATAATCATTTAATTTGGATACAGAACAAGAGCTGTCACAGGGGACAGCGAAGCTCAACTAATAAAGTACTGGAGGCAGTAAGGAAGACAAAACTATGAAAGAAAAATCAATTATGTATAATTATGTTTTAAGTTATAGTAGATCTAAAAAATAACATTGTTAACATAAATTCCAAGGGGAATAATTCTAGAAATAGTCTCGCTAGAGTTATGAACCTTGTCACACAACATGTGTGTAATGATAAGAAATATACATTTGAAGTTTGAAGTAGATACCTTAAAAAGTAAAGAAGTTATAATATTTCTTAAAGAAAATCCCAAGTTCAAAGAGAGATAAATCTGTAATAATTTGCTTCGAGTTATGAACATTGTCACATACGAGGTTTATTCAAAAAGTTTTGTTACCAATGGTCTTCCGTGGCGAAATCGACGGTTTTGCTTCAATAAACCTATACATTAATGTACATAAATATTCACACTATATAAGCACGAAAAACACGTGCAAATCGATGCAATAATGACAAAATTATTCAGTTTTGAAGTAGTGTCACTCATATATACTGGCCATATTTTGGAAATAACAATGAAACGACATTACAACGTTGAAATACGCACTTATATTAAAAGTCGCACTGCTTTGCATATATCTCCAAAAGACATTTATAATGAGCTGAATGGTATTAATGGACATTCTGTGGTATCATTTATGACAGTTTGTAGGTGGGCGAAAAAATTTAAAGGTGGGCTTTCTGTGATTAAAGATGGCCATCGAAGTGGACGCCCGAAGTCGTCAGTGACTGATAAGCATGTGGCTGCTGTGAAAGCATTGGTGGAAGAAGATGGCCGTTATACAGTAAAGGATATGGCTAATAGTGTTGGCATTTCAGAAGGAAGTGTTCATGAAATTCTGTCAAAAAAGCTTGGACTTAAAAAGGTTTGTGCACGTTGGGTGCCCCATTTACTGACCAATGACCAGAAAAAAATGAGAGTCATGTGTTCAAAAAAACTCCTTAAAGAGTTCAAAACATTTGACAGCAGGACTATTTCTAATATGTTAACTGGAGATGAGACTTGGGTCTACATGTTTGAGCCACAAAGGAGGGGTGATAATAAACAATGGAGAGGAAAAAATCAAAAACGTCCAGTAGTGCCTTAACGGCAGAAAAGCTCAAAAAAAGTTCTGTACACCATGTTTTTCAATCATCTTGGTCCAGTTATTCAGATACCATCACAATCTGGAAAATCAATCACAGGAACATATTATAAGAACGTTGTGCTAAAAAGGATGAAAAAGTTTTATAAAAACAAACGTCCAAAAGTTTTATAAAAACAAACGTCCAAGTACTGGATTAAGGGGAGTTAATTTACTACATGATAATGCCCCCGCGCATAAAAGCAAGGGGGTTGTTAACTTTCTCGCTGAAGAAAAGGTAAATGTGTTAAGCCATCCCCCTTATTCGCCGGATTTAAGTCCATGTGACTTTTTTTTATTTCCCCGGCTAAAAAAGATGTTGTCTGGACGTCGGTATACCACCAGAAGCGGACTTGGAAGTGCTGTATATCAGTGTTTGAGACTGATACCAAGGGCAGACTATTCTGATGCATTTAGACAGTGGAAATTTCGATTACAAAAGTGTATTTCTGTAGGTGGTGAATATTTTGAAGGGATGAAATAAACCATTTTCGTATATATTTTCTTAATCTTGTTTTTAATACCCGATAACAGAACTTTTTGAAGAACCCTCGTAAAATGTAATTGATGATAAGGAATAAGTGTAGATACCTTTATAACTAAAAAAGTCATAGTAAAAAATAACATTTTTCTGAATTTCATTACATTGAGATCAACTATTATTCAATATGGCTTCGATAAATGCTTAATTTTAATCAACAAAGGGTCATAACACAATAATCATTTAATTTGGATACAAAACAAGAGCTGTCACAGGAGACAGCGAAGCTCAACTTATAAAATACTGGAGGCAGTAAGGAAGACAAAACTATGAAAGAAAAATCAATTATGTATAATTATGTTTTAAGTTATAGTAGATCTAAAAAATAACATTGTTAACATAAATTCCAAGGGGAATAATTCTAGAAATAGTCTCGCTAGAGTTATGAACCTTGTCACACAACATGTGTGTAATGATAAGAAATATACATTTGAAGTTTGAAGTAGATACCTTAAAAAGTAAAGAAGTTATATTTCTTAAAGAAAATCCCAAGTTCAAAGAGAGATAAATCTGTAATAATTTGCTTCGAGTTATGAACATTGTCACATAAAATGTAATTGATGATAAGGAATAAGTGTAGATACCTTTATAACTAAAAAAGTCATAGTAAAAAATAACATTTTTCTAGTGAAAAATCTAAGTTTATGGGGAGATAATTCTTGCAATATTGGTGCTAGAGTTATGAACCTTGTCACATAAGATGTGGTTGATGATAAGGAACATATATTTGAAGTATGAAGATGATCCCTGATAAAATAAAGAGTAACAGTAAAAAATAGTATTTTTTCAGGAAAATTCTAAGTTCAAGGGGAGATAAACCTAAAAATATTGGTGTTAGAGTTATGAACCTTGTCACATAAGATGTGGTTGATGATAAGGAACATATATTTGAAGTTGATACCTTAAGAAATGACAAAGTTACAGTGAAAAATATTTTACTGCACCAAAACTTTAATCTGAAATCTAGATGCGGACGCCGACGCCGGGGCGAGTACGACAGCTCTCCATATACTTCATATAGTCGA